>NW_026850399.1:0-1259 GCF_030869225.1 Colletotrichum abscissum
AGCAGCATGCGGGGAACGCCCGATACCGTGGGATATGAAGACGCAACGGCGAAGGAAGTCGCAAGTGGGGATGTGGATGCCCCACACGAAATCGAGGCCGATGACGACGGCGCCGCTGTTTTTGGCGGCACTGTATCGGGCGTCCGGCAAGACGACGCTGATGTAGGCGAAACCCCCAGCAACCCAGCAGAACATGAACAACGGACGGATTTAGCACCGCTCAACCACGATGGCGAGGGCATGATGGAGGATTTTTCCATGAGCGACGCTGACACTGCGAGTGCGATCGGCGCGGCTGAGGAAGGTTCTTTCCTCGGGCTGCCTGAGATGGACTTGCGCGACATCTTCGGGATGGAAGCTTGCGCGTCTACGTTTGTGTCAGTTGGTGACAGCGAGCTGGATACACTGGAAGGACAGTCAAGCGATACCATTCCTGGTCAGAACAGGTTGGAGGTGGAGTTATCGGGCGAAGCGCGGAAGGAGGGTACGGCGGCAGCCGAAATGGCAGCTTTAAGCTACCAGCCGAAAGTTCCACAGACGCGAACAATTGCTGCCGCACGTGCCTACCGACCTGACAGGAGTTCCTTCAAGATCCACCGGTTCTTTTGCCGGGTTTCTCAGCGAATCCGGCTTGCAAGATATGGAGGGGAACTGAACACGGGACATGTCTGATAAATAAGGCGAGGTGTCAAAGCTGTTTAAGGAGATTCTGGCGCGACGGCGTCATGCAGAGGTTACAGGAGTCCGCGAAAAGGCCTTCACCTTCTTCAACCCTCTGATCTCTTTCCGCACAGACACATAAGCCGTTGTTGATGCTTACACAGTGTATATTAAACCCTGGCTTACAGACATACACGCCAAACACAATACGCGTCATTCGACGACCGACCCACACATTTGGGCACGCTCTCCATCTCCAATAATAGAGGTTGGGTAATCCGAGGTTAGGTAATCCAGAACTGGCTTTCCAATCTACTTAGAATCCCTGCTGGTGATGACACCAAAGCCAATGTTTGCTCCAAACCATGGATGGAGCACCCCTGTCAACTTAAGGTTTTTCTGGGCTAAGTACTCCCGTACTAAGCCAGACTGTGTTGGTGCCAAGATATCAAACGTCCGTGCGGAAAGAGAGAAGTGTATTGAATATGAGATGAATCCCTTTTCGCTGACCCCTGTAAAGCGTAGGGCCGCTATGTACGTAGGGTGGCTTATGCGATTCTTAGTTCACTGAGACTCACTCACCTGTTGGAAAGAAAATT
>NW_026850400.1:0-1252 GCF_030869225.1 Colletotrichum abscissum
GCATCTTCATCCGGTCCTGGCATCATCATGTTGTTATGTATGTTGTAAACACGAGATGATTGAATTTGTCCTCTGGCCGCCTCTTCTTTTCAAGGAATCTAAGAAGCAAAGAAGAATCAATAAAAATTTCTAGTCTGAGAAGCTGAACAATTCTATCTTCTCGCAGGCAATAAGCCGTCAGGTTATTCGCAGGCCATGTATAGCTTTCTGGGAGAGGGGCGAGAAGAGGTCGAGACCGAATTTGAAGATCAAGAGATCTATTTTGCTGCTCTGGTGACGCGGAGACCTCCTGAACAACGCCTGAGTTTTAGTTGAAGTGTTCAGCGTGGCAGTCTTGAAAGTGATGTAGATCTTAGGCCAATGATTCAAGGTACCCATTGAAATTCAGCGCCACCCGTTGATGTCGTTGGAAACGACGGCGATAGAGGATTTAAATGAGCAGTGTACTGAAGTAAAGGAGGAAGCCGTGACCGTGACCTAAATCTCGAAAGACGGACGCATGGAGGAGGCCAATTCCGTCGTTGTCGTGACGAGCCTCTCCTGAGCAGAAAAAGAGAAAAATCACAGAGTCCGTCTGCAATACATGATGGACTTAGGAGCCATCTTGGATCTAGCTAATTGCAATGAAGTAGGCTTGAACTTGTTGCTCCCTCCATAACAGGGAAATGGTGAGGATCAACAGAGGTCACAATTTTCGCTGGATGATTCAAGTCGAAAATGCACAAGGGCTTGTTTAGCCATGAGACTCGTATAAACCTAGAAATCCCAAGTATCAACTACTATCACAGCAAACGGTGAAATAATTCTTGAAATACCTTGCTGCGACGAAGTTTGCTCGGTGAGAAATCCTTTTGACGCCACAATCTCCCCTTTCCTATCCATCTCAAAGGGTTACCACCAAGTTCTCTGTGTTTTAATCTGACATCAACCTTTTGTCCAGATCCTTGGTTGCAGACATGACGCAAGTTCTCCTACACACATCGGTGGCGAACTGCGGTTCCCGAACCCTCGCACCTATCTTTGATCTGGGCCTTACGGTCCAGCCATGGTTGACTCAGACGCCTCAGAGCGTTGAGAACCAAATAGAATCGCTCGACAGCGCCGTTCATCACCAAGCATGTATAATCAAAAGGCTCTCAACTCCTCGAAGCATTTGGTATCTTGCATGCATCACGGTGCCTAATCCTTCAGAGCCGGAGCTACGCCAAAGCTCCAACCAAGATATCGAGCGGCTGTCCGACTTCCGGCTCAT
>NW_026850401.1:0-1250 GCF_030869225.1 Colletotrichum abscissum
TAATATATAGGCACGAAAAATATCTTTGCGCTTCTTCCTGTGGCCTCGGCAGGCGATGAGGACTTCGTTCAACGACTGCAGATGGTGCAAGAGACAACGTCCCCTTCAAGCTCTTTGCATACCAGCTGCCAAGCCGGCACAGTCAGGCCTTGCCTCGTGATGATATGATTGATCAAAGGCCTTCTTCGGGGCATTCTGGACAAGATTGGGCTGGCAGACGGATAGCCTGGCGCACTCGCAACTGCGCCGAAGCCCGGACTAGGGCATCTCGAGCCGAGGCCCAATCGGGGCAGCCCTGCGGGGTGGGTTGAGGGCAGGCGTGGGCAGCCGGAGCGAGTGACATAGGCCGACGGGCGCTCGAGCCTCTCTGCAGAGTGATGGACATAAAGTGTGTGGGTCTTGGGGACTAGCCAGGAGGGCGTGTGCGGTTGGGGGTGCGCATGCTGAGATAGATGGTGGGGTGTGGCAATGACATGCTTGTGGGTGTGAGCTGATTGAAGAAAGTTGGAGGGGAGTGGGAACGCCAAATCTTGCATCGTCCTTGCAGCCTCCCCGGTGCCACGGCACAGACGACGTGGGGCGCTCATCTCACGTTTTAGCGTCCCCAGGACGGCCCGCTTTTGGCATGCACATGGAGACGTTAGCCCAACCAATCAGGGCTGCATCTCCCGACTTCATGTCTTGCGCAGCGACGGCCAGCGCAGAACCCGACAACATTCGTGTTGGCTGACCGTCAAGAGACTCGCGGACCAGGGAAAGGGCCAATCGCGGACAAGCCGTGCAGTATCCGCTGGTTGCCGCCGGCATGGGAGGTCCGTTGGGCATCGGACCGTGGCTCCTTGCGAATGGAGGCATTGGCCCTGCAGTCGTGTCCATTTGAGGCAGCTGCGGCATGGTCAGGAATTCTGGGAGGAAGAGATATAAAGGGCTGGTGCTGATGGCGAGATTCCCGGATCAGAAGACCATCAAAACCTCACTTTTACCACAAACCGCATACCTTACACTCTACCCGCGAGCCAGCACAAGATCGAAGGCGAACGAAGCCGAAAGGATGGACCGCTACCCCTGCGTCAACAGATACAAGCACGGCGTCGACTGCCCCGGCTGGGTGAACGTCCACGGTGCGCGGTGCGAAGACTGTGTTGTCGTAAGTCCCACGCCCGATGACACCCAAGGCTTACTGACCCTGGACAGTACAACCGGTAGACGTGAGGGGTCTTAGCTGGTGGTGTAACGCGATCGACGGAGCA
>NW_026850402.1:0-1248 GCF_030869225.1 Colletotrichum abscissum
TATATCATATATAAGGGCGACCTCTAATCATGGTCTAGCAAGAGCTCAGCTTCGACTCAACGCTCTTCACATTTTCCCAAATGCCCAGGTCAGCGAAGGAAGTACTCGACTATGTCATGAACATCTTCTTCAAGGACAATACATGGCATGAAACAGCCGCTAATCTCAAGGCCAATCCCATTTTCTTTGGATCTGACCTCGAGCGACTTGCGCTTGGTGAAGACTGCCACGAGCTTCATCTCGCAGCTGCATCCATGGATTGGGTTGGAGATCTCCAATACGAAGCCAAGGTGGCCGAGTCGCTGAAACGGCCTCGGTTTACAAGCTCTGGGGACCTTTTGCGCCACCAGGGCCCGAGCCAGCGGTTCACGTTGAACATTCAAGAGGACAGCGATGATATGGACTACCATACCACAGTTCGAGCTTATGGCAGCCTGCTCTGCCAGAAGAGTGACGAATTGACCACTTGCGTACTGTATTACGAAGAAACGATACACAATACCTTTGCAGCACTCGTTGTCAGGGTATGACTCGAGGCCCCTCGAATGGGCTGTGGCTGAAGATGTGAACATGAAATAGCATTGAGATGTATCATCGCTGTGCTGGCTGGCACACGAGTTTCTGCTGGAACCGGTGACGGACGGCATCTCCCGCTAGCCCTGCGATATTTGATTGGGTTCTTGTACTGGGTCCTTGTACGGAGTTGTTGAATGTGAGCGGGTAGAAAGGTCTGCGAATTAAGAGAGACATGCGTCCCATAGAAATTCGCCCACAGAAATTCAACTTTGACTTGCATGGCCGTACCACGTGTCCACCGCCGAGCGAGATAAACTAGTAACCTGACAACATATGCAAGCTCATTGAGGCCGAAGTCAAGGGCAGAACACCAGCCGGCTGCGTATTTGCCCCGGACCGTTCGGACGTCCTTGTTGGCGTTGTTTGTCAATGTAGCGAACGGTGAGGACCCGATGGTAACCACTAAGAACCAGATACCCTTGTGCTTCCAGGCCAGCAAATAGAAACGCCATCAAAAAGGTCTTTGAGGCTGCCTGACCCGCGCAGAGACTCAAGACTGTCCCCTGATCACGCGCCCAATCAGTCGTGCCGCCTTAGACAAAGCGATAGTGTATTGATTGCTTCCTTCTCGGGATAGAAGGCGATATCTGGGCAACGAAGCCTGTTTGTTTGACATTATACATTGATCACCTGTTGTAACAGGGGCTAACAGCACGGGATCATCCCGGACAG
>NW_026850403.1:0-1244 GCF_030869225.1 Colletotrichum abscissum
TTCGCAGTATCTGCTGCAGATGCAACGCGGGACGTCCTTTACGATCTTGCGGGCGGGTTTCGGATGGATGAGAACCACCCTTTGTTTTCCGAGTTTCAGAGAAGAGAAGATATGCGCCAGTATCTCCGAACCAACGTGTGGCTGCGGGAGCTTGATTACCAGCCGGCCGGCTGATACGTCTGACACTTTGTATCTGGCTCGTCTTTCTTCTAGCTGGTAATGGATGTTTGAGGGTTTCGACACTATAATTGTTGCAAGACTCGTCTAGCTTCGGGACTAATACATCGAACTATGCGGGGGAAAAACGGAAACGAGGGAAAGGATAAGCCCTACATATGGATATCCATAACGCGATCGCGCAATAGTTCCCGTCGCGACGTTCGGTTTTCAGAGGTGATCTTATGTAGAGCCCCCAGTGTGACTAGCTGATCTGGATACCGCACAAGACTGGGATGGCATCCGCCATCCGCGCCCGTCAGTAGCGCCGACTAAAAAGGGGCCACGTGGGTTAGCTCAATGTCCGGAGGCATCACAACTGGACTTGGGCCGGAAGGCATCGTGAGTATATGGGGTGAAAGGGGAATGATCGCACTTAGGTGCTGTGCCTGGGATGCTCTCGAGATCCAGCCACTGCAGCAGACCTAGTCAAGTCAAGCGACCGGGCCGGTTGCGGGGAAACAGCGCCCCACGATCGGATTTGCCATCGGAACTGAGGTGGAGTCGGCAGACGGGAGCGAACATAGCCGCACCGGCGTGGAAGTTGCTTTGTCTCCCCTGTTCACTTTGTGCGAGACGCGGCCGGTCGGAGGCGGATCGGGTTGCGGCAATGATGGGAAGCTAGATCCAGGCTGCGGTGCAGAGAAATGTGACTATTACGGGCGGGGCATCGCCGGCGCGGTAGCATTTGCCTTCGAAGTTTGCGGGGACAACACGGTGGTTCAAGGGGATGGAAACGTCTTTTGCAACGTCGTTCGACTCAGCACCAAATGGCTGCCCTCGAGAAGTGGATTGCCAGGGGCCGTGAACACGGGGAGGGAGTCTTGGTGCACAGACAGTCATCGACAGAACAATTTGATCACCAATCCTCAAGCAACACACCCCTCTACACACTCGCCGTCGACCGCAAAATTGGCTTCAGCCACGCCATGAGAAGACGTTGCCGAGATACAACTTCGAGATGGCCGGCGATGCATCGCAAGAAGCGATGTAGGCGTAGCTCAGGGGGGCCAGGGGAGCTTTTTCGA
>NW_026850404.1:0-1244 GCF_030869225.1 Colletotrichum abscissum
CTTAGCGCATTTGTCTCTGGATTCAGGGCACCACGTATCCACCACCCAGCGTGAGATGACACCGCAACATGCACTACGAACAAAAAGTTGACCGTAAGATTTTGAAATGAGCAAGGTAGGGAGGGGAAGTACTAGCCATCGCATGCCATCATACGAGGCCAGGTTGAAGGACCTACAGGGCGATGAACTTCGCGGTGATCGAATGCAAGCTTGAAAGCTGAGGAATTGAAAGGCAGCAAAAGAAGTAGTCTTCCATCAGTATCAGCTTCGCAGACTGACTCAACCTTTATTTCCAGACGCTGACGTATCGTGGAAAATAGAAGCTTTGCGGACCTTCGGCGCCGTCTTGTGAGGGCAACTTAGCAAGGATCCCGTGATGTATCGCGGGTTTTGTAGCCATATCGCTTTGTTGAGTTGAGCGTGTGCTTGGCGCACATTGCGCGTACCATGGACTCAAAAAGTGTACCGTATTGTGTGATTTCTCTCGAAAGTCTGATCCCGACGAGGTCGATCTTTTGCGCCCGGAAATGTAAAGCCTGAACGGACAATAAAGAAAGTCTTGAAAATGGATTAACTTCACGGGAACCTTCCCGGGACGACGCACATCTCCAGCGTGATGCGCACAACTTCGAAGGACCGGATGGCCCATGCAAGTAGCTTCTAGCGTCTGACACGGCCGGTTCATGACTCAATTTGTGGATGTCACGATCCGAGCCTTTCTCCAGCAAAACATATGTGACGGGATGTATGAGCGTTCCACCAGATATTTACGATCTCCACACCATGCCGAATCGGGACCTTTCTCGTCATATTATCAAAGCGAGGTCAATCTCCAAGGTGTTCATTCGAAACGTGGATCGGTTTTCACCCTCTATTATGTCATTTCGACTCGAGAGACCGACCACCAGACATCAATGTTGATATGGGAAGCTTTCATAATCGTGCTTGCTGGATCAAAGCAACACCTAGCTGCACCATGAACGTATAGGTAGCGATTGATGTGATTGATCAGATGCACGACGTGAGAGCGATACATCGCTGTGTTGACAAAGAGACAGACGATAAGAGATTGCACACTGGCAACCGTTCAGCATCACAACCGCGAATCATTCGTGCGCATGGGATGAATGCTTCGGTAAGGCCAAGGTAAGAACTAGTATTCGCGACGGCTATACCGCAATACCTAGCCCAAGTAGGCGCTTCTAGTCCACCCTCTCGAGCGCTTCATTGAACTCGTCAGATGT
>NW_026850405.1:0-1242 GCF_030869225.1 Colletotrichum abscissum
TGTCTTATAGGCAGTGTAGAAAGCAACTCGGAAGCCAAAATGGGCTGGGTGGATGGACCTTGGCCCCGACGACCTGGATGAATCTATAATCGTCTGCGATCCAATCGCCAATGCTCTGAAGCCATTTGCGTCCCAATCTTCATTCAAAGTCAAGCGTAGGTCCATCCGGCTTCGCAAGCGAGTGTTCCAACACACATCAAGAGCGGGAAGATCGGATTGGCGCATGCATTCTCTGGCATGACAGCACATTTCTTATCCGCTGTCTGTATTTCTATCTCTGCGCCGTTCAGACAGTGGCCCCTCCATGCCCCCCAGTGCTATAACGTACTCCCAGTTTGCCAAGACCAGATTCAACCATCAGATCTCCCATTGCACAGACGTTTCCGACGGCGGACTGGAGCCCACACTCATGCTCGTCCACATGGGAGCAAACGCTGTCGGGGCGCATAATGGCAACATGTCATTCACGTCTGTCCAACAAAATTGTTGTCGGCCACAGAGGCAGCTACAGTAGGGCCAGTGAACGTAGCGCCCACTATCCAGGTTCCAAGCCCATAGCGGATCATGCATGTGTTCCAAGCCATCTCGCGTCGAAGTAATCGGTGTCGGCGTGGGATAATCGGTAGAGGTTCCGCTTTCAGGCTGGCTCCTCTCGGGCGACGTGAAGTCGCCGTCAAATGACCAAAACCCATCGTCGCCGCAATCACTTCCGGACACATTTTCCTTCGAGTGATCCTGCAAAGTGGGTGCGCAAGACGGAGGAGGCAGCGATGCGACGCTGATCTTCCATTTGTATGATCCCCCTGCCTTTTTCCTACGACTCGCTCCGCGATCCGATCGAGGCTTACGCGTTGGTTGGAATTCCGTCAACCCTGCCTCCGCGAGCTGCCAGAGGGAGCCTTTCCGTTCCACTCGTTCGAAGGCCTGTGCAACACAGATTACGACTTAGCAGGAAAGACTAGACCGTCACAACGCCGGCGCAACTCGCAAGCGTACCTTGTTTACGCTCAGGTTCGAACGAACGCTGTTTTTCCATCCTTCGCCTCCCTTGTTGGCCCTCCTGGTGTTTTGCTCAAACCAGTGGTAGAGTTCGCCTAGCCCCATCGCCTTTTTTCCTGTGCTGTGGAGTGCGATGTAGATGAGTTGCGCGTACGTCATCTTCTGCTCGCCTTCGTCCAACCGCCTGTCAGCGGACGGCGATGATTCGACGGCTGTCTCGGTCAGGCGTGGGAAGGCCGGGTC
>NW_026850406.1:0-1235 GCF_030869225.1 Colletotrichum abscissum
ACTGCCGGCACGGCCATCACGTTTGCATTCGGGAAAGAGGATGCAGCCAAGCTGTGGAGACCAATGCAGTTGCCACGATCTCTCGAACACCACGTAACGAGCATGGAAAGTCGAACACTCCGGATCAATGTAACATATGCTGAAGAGGGCTGATCTTGCACGCCAATTATCGATCGGAACTGATTACCCAAGTGGTCCACTACACTGACGAGAACCTTGACACCCACAGCACCTTTGTTCATGATGCACTTTCGTAACTATCACCCGACGACGGCAAAAAGGCGTGAGAGGACTGCAATCCGTTCTCGAATGATACTGGTTGAAGTTGTTGCTCTAACCCATACCAAGGAGGAATTGTAGCGCTGTGAAAGATTGGAGCTTGGATTCGTCCGGGGAGCAAGCCGAATTGCCCTTCCAACAACGAATAGTCTGTACCAGGTGGAGGTTCGGCACCACAGATGTGTGTGCTAGAAACCAGACAGTTTTCAAGTTGGCTCGAAATGGTTGGTGGAGGTGTTGGATGCATAGATGCGAACAGACTACTCTGTTCAGGATATTCTATTTTCAAATCAGAATTTGATGGCATCGGGGATCCGAGCGCAGCTCACCATGCCCGTCACTGACGCTGTAAGCAGTGCGTAGTCTCTTGTGCGTGTGTTCTTCGTCCGCGCACTTTGCCTCTGCGTCTCGTGCACGTTTACGAGAATCTTCCTTTCTGGGAGCCTTACTGTCAAGGTCCAGCATCTCGTCTAACTTTTCAGCTGCCTGCCGGTGCAGCTGGGTGCAGCGCTCTTTTCTGTACTGGTCCCTCCATTGTTCGTACGACGTGGCTTTTGCCTTGCACATATGTGCTATATATTTGCGCACTTGGACGAACGAATCTCGGCAAAAGACGCAGATTTCGTAACATGGAACGTCTAAACGTCACGTCAGTACGTTTGCTATCCAAGCCAGGAGTCTTCTTTACGTGTTTCATAGTGTCGGATTTGAGCCTGCTTTGTTTTGAATGCTTCCTTTCGATCGCAAATGGGATACGGACAAATGAGTCCATCAAGGTCGGCGATGTCATCCCGGTCGGTGTCTTCGTCGTCATTATCGTCGAAGTCCCGATCATCCTCATTGAGGCTACCATGACATGCCTGGTTTTGCTCATCAAGGGGAGGCAAATGGGCTTGCACCTCTCGTAGCCTTGCCATCAAGGCATGAGCCTCGCGCTGAAACAACGATTAGCACTT
>NW_026850407.1:0-1232 GCF_030869225.1 Colletotrichum abscissum
ACGCCAGCAAACTGATCGACGAGGGACTCATCTGGCAAGGCCAGGTGTTCCAATGCGAGCGATACGATAGACAGTGCCGTCTGAGACAGTGTTTCAAGTGCTGCGCATACGGCCACATAGGAACCCAATGCAAGGCAACGACAACATGCGGCTACTGTGCGCAAGAACACGCGACCCGAGATTGCCCCTCGAAAAGCGACACGACGACCCCAAGGAAATGCGCCGCATGCTACGGCGAACACGAGGCATGGCACGGCGGATGCCCCACCAGGATACGCGAGAAGGCCAAGATCAAGGCCGCCTACGGCCTACGGTCGAGGTACCATCCGGAACAGACGGCCCCGTCGCCGGCCCTAGGATCGGAAACTCGGACCAGGCCGAACCCGAGAATCGCAGGGCCGCCACTGGAACCAGGACAATCCCAGGAGAATCGCCCGAGCCGGAGCCGGTCCCCAACGAAGAAGATCCAGAAGAGGCCTAACCCGACAGCAACCCAGGAATCGGAGGAGACGATCACCGTAGCCGCAGAGAATACGCGTCCGAGACGCACAATCATCCGATCGCGAAGAGCGCTCGAGGCGCTCGACCCCAACACGCAGACGACAGACACGCAGACGATAAGCAACAGCACAGCGATGGAGATCGTCGTCGACGATAGCGAATGAACGCACAACATACACTCACAATACTACAGTACAACGTAAGAAAATCGAAGGACACCGTCATGGCGACACTTCTCCGTGACCCGAACATCGATAATTACGACATCATTGCTATTCAGGAACCATGGAGGAACCCCTACAGCGCAACGACGCACCATCCGGCCAAGGATCGGTTCCACCTGTGCTACCCCTCGAGCGAGGAAAATGGCCCGGCCAGGGTCTGCTTCTTCATCAACAAGAAGCTCGACCACTCTCGTTGGCAGTTTAGGGAGGTTAGCAGAGATCTCTGCACTCTGGTTATCGCAACAGATGACGATACCGAAACAAGCCTGGTGCTACATAATGTGTACAACCCGTCACCGCGGGAGGAAGATCGACAGCCGGTCCTACAGCAGCTACGAACAACACTGGAAACCCACCAGCACGTCGAGCAAATCGTCGTCGGTGACTTCAACCTACACCATGAGCTGTGGGGAGGCAGCGATATCCGAGCGCCGGACCGCGAAGCAACCGAGCTCTTAGATCTAATGGACGACATGAACCTCACGAGTCAACTGAGAGCGGGAACCA
>NW_026850408.1:0-1231 GCF_030869225.1 Colletotrichum abscissum
CAGTTCAGCCAAGATTGTGAGTTCATTGTTTGCCACCAGAAGGCGTGGGATGCGGGATCCGATGTTAAGAGATGGCGCAGCATTCCGACCACCACTAGGTTCTGCTCAACGAATCGACTGGACGCTCTCGATCAACTGAAAGTTGATTTTGATTATGTGCATTCAAGAAGGTTGTGGGAAGCCATAGAGTCACCGCCAGAGTTTTTCAAACAAATATTTGCCCGGCTCAACCCTGGAGGCAGCTTGCAGCTGGAGAGCATCAGCTGGTTGCCTGTCGATCAACAGGGCATCTTGTCGACGCCGCCGAAATTGACGGCATGGTGTGGAATGCTACAGCGTGCTATGGATGCGGGCGATGACGGACTGGGGGATGCAGGGACTAAGGATGACCTTGAAGAGGCTGGCTTCATTGATGTCTCTCGAAAAACAGTCGACTTCCGTTTGCAGGATCATCGAAACACAGCTGGAAATTGGTTCAAGCACGGCCTATTCACGCTACTGAAGGCGGGAGACCTTGCGCCCTTGCCATGGTTGAAGCATTGCAGGCAAGAAATATCAGCAAGGCGCCCTGCTTTCCCGTTGTTGCCCGAGTCCATCGATGAATTTTTGGCCGCAGTCGGGAAAGAACTCGCCGAAGCCAATGTTTGTTTCCAGATGTAAGTCTCTCTCCTGACGAGGCCGCTGGCCAGCAGACAGCTCATTTGCGCGCAGGACGATCTGGACGGGATGTAGACCGGATGATAGTAGTGCTTGTCTTGATCGCGGGGATACAGTCGGAGGTTTATGTGAGCAGCGGTCTAGATAGAGGCTTCGCTGCGAACGGACAATGAACGAGCATAGTGCCTATGAGAGCCTGTTACGCCGGCAATCGAATGAAAGCACCCTGTCTGTGTGGCTTTTCTTCATAGTCCAGTGCACAAGTCTAGACAGTCGGTGGCTTCCAACAGAAACCGACCCAGCTGACGGTGAACATCCACTTGGAAGCGGTGGCATAGTCGTGTTCTCGAACAATACAGACTTACGTTGGCAAGGTTGCAGGGGCGTCGGGCGTCTCTTACTGGTGTTATTCTGAATCCGCAAACTGCTGGAAGCACCTCAAACCGGTCAAGGGGTGTTTGTCTTGAGTTTTCGGGCAGTCAGCCCCAGCTAGTTTCGAGACCCACCACGGCTTGGTTAGTGGCTAGGTACTATGAGGCGAGATGACGAGACCGTGCACCAAAGACAGGATGTT